>NC_080172.1:20414318-20455968 GCF_950295315.1 Erinaceus europaeus | reverse complement strand
TATCCCTGCTGGGGCTGGGTGGTGGTGCATCCTCTTGAGCACACGTGTTATAATGTGCAGGTTTGAGGACCCAGGTTTGAGCCCCAATTCCCCATCTACAGGGGGAAGCTTCACAAGTGGTGAAACAGTGCTGCCAGTATCAGGTGTCTCTCTGTCTCTCACCCTCTCTATCCCTCCCTCCCCTCTAGACTTCTGACTGTCTCTGTCCAATAAATAAATAAATATAATTAAAAAATTAAAAAGAAACTTAAAAAAAGAATATTCCTTCTTATCCTTTCTGTTTATTTTGTACTAGACACCCTAGTTTGTGCAATAAAATAAGAAGAAATAAAAAGGACAGAGATTAGAAAGAAGGAAATGGAGTCTATAGCCATACCACCCTGAACACGCCTGATCTCGGAACCTAAGCAGGGTCAGGCCTGGTTAGTACTTGGATGGGAGAAAGAAGGAAATAAGACTGTTTTGGGCTGATGCAATAGTTCACTTGGATAGTGTATTGCTTAGCCATGTGCGTGACCCAACTTTGAGCTCAGCTTCACTGCATTGAAAGAAGCTTTGGTGCTGTAGTCTCTTTCATTCTCTCCTTCTATGTCTTTTATGAAAAGAAAAGAAAAAAAAATAACACTGTATTTGCAGAAGACATGATTTTCTCTTCCACCAAGATAATAGCAAAAGCAAAAAGCTCATAAAACTAACAAAAAAAAAAAAAAAACAACCAGACTTCCCTGGGCAGATGACCCCACCAGTGTGTCCTGGAGCTGCACCTCCCCAGAGCCCCGCCACACTAGGGAAAGAGAGAGACAGGTTGGGACTATGGATCAACCTGCCAATGCCCATGTTTAGTAGGAAAGCAATTACAGAAGCCAGACCTTCCTTCTTCTCCATACTCACAGAGGGATAAAGAATAAGAAAGCTTCCAATGGAGGGGGTAGGATACAGAGTTCTGGTGGTGGGAACTGTGTGGAATTGTATCCCTGTTATCCTATGGACTTGTCAATATTTCCATTTTATAATATTTATAATATATATATTTATATATCAAGGGCTATTATCAATCACATTAAAAGTCAATTGCTGTCCTATATATTAGCAGTGAAGAACTAAAATTTAGAACAAAATTAAAGCACCAAAAATAAAATATTTTTATATGTAGAAACATGTATGTGAAAAACTATGGAATTCTCATTAAATCTTTATAAAAACCCAGGCGAGTGGAGAATTATTCCTTGTTCATGATTTTTTTCTGTGTTGAAATACTTAAGATTTGCTAGAGACAGAGAGTAATTCAGAGGGAAGGGGGAGATAAAGACACCTGCAGCCCTGCTTTACTGTTCCTGAGGCTTCTCCTTGGGGCTTGAACCTGAGTCCTTGCATATTGTAACATGTGCATTCAGCCAGATGCACTATCTTCCCCACCCCCCACATTAAGATGCTAATTCTCCCCAGCTTAATCCAAGGTTTTATTTAATTTAACTCCAATCAAGCTCCTAGCAAGTAATTTCACAGACGCTGAGCCCAACAGCAAGGAAAACAAGAGCAAAAACAAGCCAGTAAGACTACATCAAACTGAAAATCTTCTGCACAGCAAAAGAAACCATTGGGAGTTGGGCAGTAGCTTAGGGGGTTAAGCACACATGGTGCAAAGTGCAAGGATCATGGGAGGATCCCGGTTAGAGCCCCCGACTCCCCACCTGCAGGGGAGTCGCTTCACAAGCGGTGAATCAGATCTGCAGGTGTCTTTCTCTCCCCCTCTCTGTCTTCCCTTCCTCTCTCCATTTCTCTCTGTCTTATACAACAATGAGGACATCAATAATAACAACAATAACTACAACAATAAATTTTTTTTTAAAGAAAGAAACCATCACCAAAACAGAAAGGGACCTTACAGAATGTGAGATCTTTGCATGTCATACATCACACTAAGAGCTAATAACCAACATATATAAAGACTTTACTATTTATTAAGGTTTTTTTTTTAATCATAAATGGATGTTAGATCTTATTTAATGCTTTTTCAGAACCTAAAAAAAGAAAGAAAGAAATTACTAAACTTGGCAATGAAAAATGGGAGGACATAGACAGAATCTTTACGAACGAAGAGACTCTGAGAGCTAACAGACATACAGAAAAATGTGTAAAGTCACCGATTATCAGAAAAATGCAAATAAAGACAGCAAAGAGATACTTTATACCTGTGAGAATGTTATACAAGAACAGAAACAACAAGCATGAGTGAATTTGTGGAGAAAAAGGAATCCTTCTGCATTATGGGCAGGGATTTAAATTAGTCCAGACCTTGTGGAAAACAATCTGGAGATTTCTCAGAACACTAGAAATGAGATTACCCTTTGACCCAGCAACTCTCCTCTGGAGTGATGTCTTCAGGGATCAAAAACACCTACACAAATATATATATATCTTTAAAATAATTTTTAAACTTTACTTGGAAAGGCCAGCCAATGACCCAGAATTGTCAGCACAGGACTAAAGAAGAACAGAATTGGAGCACTGACATCATTCAATTTCAGGTCTTATTATAAAAGTACAGTAACCAAAAGAAGTGTGATATTTACAAAATAACAGATAAATAGAGCAAATCTAAAGGGAAAAAGTAGAACTATTTTCAATGAGAGGACAATGGTAATTCAATGTAAAAAAATAAATATTTTTAGCAAGTGAAGCTAGAGTTGGTGAGTCTATGGGCCAAAGGAAAAATTGAAAGTACACTAGATACGGATCCTACTCTCTTTCCAGTAGTTAACTCAAAATGAATCACAGATGTGAAAGTTAAGTTCATATATGTACATCTATAAATACAACAGTTTTCTTCTAAGAAGAATATGTGAAACGTGCTCTCAGGATGATTTAATTTTTTAAATTATCTTTATTTATTTAATAGAGACAGTCAGAAATCAAGAGGAAGGGAAAGACAGAGAGGGAGAGAGACAGAAAGACACCTGCAGCCCTGCTTTACCACTTGGAAAGCTTTCCCCTACAGGTGGGGACCGGGGGCTCGAACCTGGGTTCTTGAGCATTGTAACATGTTCACTCAACCAGGTGTGCCACCACCCAGCCCCAGGATGAATTTTCTTTACAACACCAAAAGTACAGCCCATGAGAGAAGGCATTGAAAAGCTGGGCTTTATGAAGATTGAAAACTGATTTCCAGTGTATTGCGCTAAAGTAAAAGCCTCGGGGGGGGCGGGGGTTCAGGTCCTGAAACATGATGGTAGAAGAGGATCTAGCAGGGACTATATTGTTATATGAAAATGTTATGCATGTTCAGACTATTGTATTTCATTGCTGACTATAAACCATTAATCCCCCAATAAAGAGATTTAAAAAAAAAAAACCCTGATCTCCAAAGGATCATTAAGAGAATGAAAAGACAAGTCACAGACTGAGAGAAAATATTTGCAAAATATGTATCTGATAAAGAACTTACAGAAATAATATATAAAGAACTTTTATGAACCAACAATAGAAATTTAAAATATGTCCAAAAGATCTGAACAGTTTATTGAAGAAGATAAATAAATATATGAAAATATATTCAACACAATTTGTCATTAGGGTATTACAAATTGAATCAAAAATAAACTCTACAGATTTGGTAGAACTGTTAAAATGCAAAGTTGTGTGCTATCAGGAGTAGTTCAGAAAGTGGTGGGAAATCAGATGAAGCACAGAGATTACTCTTTACCAAGATCTTATCTAGCAGTATCTCTACATTTCTTAGAGAAAGCACTATCTAGAGGGATCTCAGAATTTGCAACAGAGGGGTTGCTACAGGGAAATTCTGGGAGAAGAAACACCCGAGTTCTTCCTCATCTACACCCTTAACACCTGGCAACTTACTGATACTCCCATAGATTTTTCTCGTGTAGTTGAGGTCACATGGCACATACCCTTTTCAGATACTTTCTTCCAATGAGTAATATGTCTTGAAGTTTGCTACATGTTTCCCTGTAGTTCAATGAATATAGTTCCTCTCTTTTTTGTCTAATTAAAAAACATAAACTCTGGTAGTAGGAACAGTGCAGAATTGTACCCCTGTTTAATCTCATAATTTTGAAAATGAATATTAAATCACTAATAAAAATTTTGAAATCTTATTTTAGTCTTATTTTTCCTGGATGTAACACCATTTATATAATTTTCACATATTGAACAGCACCTGATTTACCTCCATATTTGGCAGTTATTAATAAAGTCACTGTAAGCAAACTCAATAGCATGAGTTACTGGATGAAAAGAGGCAGGAACTCTCAGTCAGGTTTGGGGTTACAGAAACTTTGGAAGACAACCTAGCATTTCTTTCTTTTCTTTTCTTTTCTTTTTAACCAGGGCACTGATCAGCTCTGGCTTATGGTGGATGGAGCAGAGGACTGAACCTGGGAATTTGGAACCTCAAGCATGAGAGATTCTTTGCATAACTATTATTCTATCTACCCCCACCTGACATCCTAGAACTTCTTACCAAGTAAAACCTAATTTCACTATATAATCCAGTA
Organism: Erinaceus europaeus; assembly: GCF_950295315.1. NCBI lineage: Eukaryota > Metazoa > Chordata > Mammalia > Eulipotyphla > Erinaceidae > Erinaceus > Erinaceus europaeus. The sequence continues at coordinate 20,451,454 of NC_080172.1, read as the reverse complement.
ACTGCACTCTTAGATATTCATCTAAATGAAAGCTATAATGGCACACACACACACACACACACACACACACACACACACACACACACTAAAGTATAAATTGTATCTAGTGGAATACAGATACAAATGGCTGTATATAGAAAACTATCCATATATTCATATGTATCCTTTTGCTTTGTAGTATGCTTCCATATTAAAGGCATATCTACCACCCAGATCTTATTTTCTAATGTATCTAGGAAAAAAAAGCCAGTATCCATTGGAAAAGCAACTGACTCTAGGACTAGAGCTGAAGATAGACAATGTTTCTGATTATCATTTTTTTTTTAATATCAGAAAGGATATGCTCAAAGAAAAAGTACTCACAATGATAGGAGTATCAATAAATGGGAGAAAGGGAAAAATACCACTTGCAGGAAAACTGCAAATAGTATATGTAGAAAACATACCCTTAAAAGAAGTGAAACAAAATTCCCCACTCCTTAGTTAGTTGGGTTGCACATAATAATGAATACAGTAAGTTTGAAAGTACGGTCAAAATAACTTTACAGTGTAGTTACAGCACAAACACTACCTCAGCCAAGTTATTAAGTTGATCACCAACAATAATAAGTTATGTTGATGGAATTAATCCTTGATAATGATCCACTGAAAGTAGATCTTCACCTTTGTGATCTTTCTCTTACATACTTGTAACTCAGTTTCAATGAAAAAACTGTAAATACCCACTGAGAGACATTCTATAAAATATAAAAGCAATACCGTCATTAGATTTTCAAGCTTATAAAAAAGCTACATAAGCCTGAAAAACTTTCACAGTACTTAACCGTGATCACTTAATGTAATGTGATCTCTTAGATGATGTCTTGGAACACAGAAGAAGAATTAAAGAAAACAGCTAAGGATATTTTAAACAAAGTAGAGACTTTGATGTATCTGAGAGTAGAAAAGGCTGAAGTTGGGGGCTGCAAGGGTTCTACAGAAACTCATTACAGGAAGAGGAAAAATTGTACCTATGTGTCAACAACTATAGGGTGAGTCATTAACCTCCAATAAAATGGTTTAAATAGACAATATGTAATAGAAAACCAAAGCAAACAAAACTATAATCATGTGTCAGAATTGCTTTGTTATTTGTGTCAAGTGCCCTAGGTGGGGGATCAGGAAAGGTAAGGATAATAAATAAACTTTTGGACTAGCTACACATTTATTCTATAAATCTAAAATTACTCTAAAATTAAAGTCTCAACTTAAATGGCTATAAATAGGAGATTACTCATTCTAAAAAATATAAAGCTACAAATTAAAAGAAGGAAACAATATCTCAAGAATTAATTAGCAAAGCCTACTCACAGGAGAGTCAGTTTAAGTAACTGTACAATTGAATCAAACCCCAAAATAAAATGCTGATATTATCAATGGGGAAAAGGAAACAGAAATCAAAATGGTATACTGTTTTTTGACATATATTTTCTTTGGCATACTCTTAAAAGGGCAAGAATAATCTTTTTTAGAAGGACCCTGGAGGGTTATGCAAAGATACTCTCATGCCTGAAGCTCCAAATCCCAGGTTCAATCCCCTGTACCACCATAAAGCAGAACTGAGCAATGCTCTGGTTAAAAAAAAAAAAAAAGGGAGACTTCCGGAGGTGGAGCTACAGAGCAACAGCAGCTGTGTTTCTCTCCTCTCCTCTCCTCTCCTCTCCTCTCCTGTCCTCTCCTTTTTTCTCCTCTCCGGGATCAACTAGGAATACCACAGGAGATCATCTGGGACCACAACAAGACAGGACTAGATGACTTCAGGAACCCACCAAATCACTAGTGAGTACAAATATGTGTGGCTTGTGGACAGAGAGGAGCCTAGGGAGAGATTAAGTGTCTGGTAACAGTCCAGCAGTTTACCAGTTGAGGCATCACCTTCAGTCTGTTTTACCAACAAAAAGACGGCTGAAGGGAGGAGAGGACTCTGCTAAGTCTCACCAAATGCAACTGTGAGTCTCTATTGCTACTGTCATCAGAGGATGGAGCCACAAAGGGGAGGCCCTGTGCTGACATCAGGGGACAGAGAACTAACCAGGAAACTCAGGAGAAGATCCACATCTTGGTGGCCTAGTTGTGGGGCTGTGTGGTGGAGGCCTTTCCATGTGTTCTCCTGATAAGAACATAGTGAATAGTTGCCTCAGAACCTGCAGACTATAAAAGAGACTTGTTTAGAGACTCAAAGGGCCCAGCAGTGCTGCCTGGCTTAGCAGAGAAGCTGAATTGAGTATGGAGCTTAGGATCCTTGGGGTGGTGCTCAGACACTGTATTACCTATCCCCTACCCTGCTTTATCTCTTGGTCAGGAGTGAGGAATTAAGCTAAGAAGCCTACTTATAGTTTAAAAGTCCTTAGGCTCCCATATCCTACAGGGAAGAAAAAGAACAAAAGAGGCTTTAAAAGCCACTGTACTCCAACTCAGGGATTAAAATAATATTGAAAAAACTATTAATTTACACAACTGTGAACCATTAAGTACCTTACTTAGACACAAGTCAATCCAGGCAACAGTGAACAGTAATTCGAATAGTACAGAGAGGGACCTCAATGTAACATACTATATATAATGGTTAAACCAAAAAGAAGAAATATTAGAGAAATGAACCAGGACAAAAGTCCAGCTAAAAGCCCCCCCCAAAGTTTAAAGCACAAAAAAGAGGTCAACACCCAAACACTAGTTAAGGAAATAATCACAGGAGTGAGTAAAGAGTTTGAAAAAATTGTCATCAGAAATGCAGAAACAACAACTGAGACTCTGGAAGAAAGCAGTAATTATCTTAAGGTTATTAGAGAGCTGAAAGCTGAAGGCAAGTATAAGCCTATGGGACTATATCAAATTAAAAAGCTTCTGCACAGCAAAAGAAACCACTAATCAAACAAAGAGACCCCTCACAGAATGTGAGAAGATCTTTACATGCTATACATCAGACAAGAGTTTAATAACCAAAATATATAAAGAGCTTGCCAAACTTAACCACAAGATAACAAATGACCCCATCCAAAAATGGGGAGAGGTCATGGACAGAATATTCACCACAGAAGAGATACAAAAAGCTGAGAAACACATGAAGAAATGATCCAAGTCTTTGATTGTCAGAGAAATGCAAATAAAGACAACAATGAGATATCACTTCACTCCTGTGAGAATGTCATACATCAGAAAAGGTAACAGCAACAAATGCTGGAGAGATTGTGGGGTTAAAGGAACCCTCCTGCATGGCTGGTAGGAATGTCTATTGGTCCAAACTCTGAAGAACAGTCTGGAGAACTCTCAGAAGGCTAGAAATGGACCTACCCTATGATCCTGCCATTCCTCTCCTGGGGATATATCCTAAGGAACCCAACACACTCATGCAAAAAGATCTGTGTACACTTATGTTCTTAGCAGCACAATTTGTCATAGCCAAAACCTGGAGGCAACCCAGGTATCCAAAAACAGATGAATGGCTAAGCAGTTGTGGTATACATACACAATGGAATACTACTCAGCTGTAAAAAATGGTGACTTCACTATTTTCATCTTGGATGGAGCTTGAAGAAATCATGTTAAGTGAAATAAGTCAGAAACAGAAGGATGAATATAGGATGATCTCACACTCAGGCAGAAATTGAAAAACAAGATCAAAAGAGAAAACGCAAGTAGAACCTGAACTGGAATTGGCATGTTGAACCAAAGTAAAAGACTGGGGTGGGTGGGGAGGAGAATACAGGTCCAAAAAGGATGACAGAGGACCTAGTGGGGGTTGTATTATTATATGGAAAACTAGGAAATGTTATGCATGTACAAACTATTGTATTTACTATTAAATATAAAACAGTAATTCCCCAATAAAAAATTTTTAAAAAAAAGTACCTAGGGGAAAAAAAAAAAAGGACACTTTTCTACATTCCTGATGGAAATGTAAATTGTTACAACCTTTTGCAAAGTAATGTGGCAATGTGAATTGCAATAATAAACACATGTAATCCTTGACCTGAAATAAGACAAAAATTGGTTCTTTTTTGTCTGGTACCACAGAAATTCAAACTTTGTTATGTCAGCTTTTGCATAAAGGAAAGTGAGTATGATATATTTGTGAAAACTCAAGATCACAGTGTTTACTAGTCCAGTCAGGCCTTCCTCCCTCTGTTATGATTACATATTTTATATCCTTGGAGATGGGGTGAAGTATTAAGAGGCTAGGACCTGGATTTCCCATATCTTGTGATGTCTTTTTTGCCACCTACAGAGAAACTTTTCCTCATCCCAGTTGTTCCTACAAAAAACAAAAAGTAACAAACAACAAAAGAAACCCTAGTTCCACTCTTAAGAAAACCAGTTTTCTTCTTCTTCTAGCGTTTGCCCTTTTTCCATAGCCAGTCAACAGCGTCAGGTTGAGCCTGATGTAAAGTTTCGAGACCTCCTTTGAATCTGGAGAGGTGGCAGTCGTTGACTATGTGGGTCATAGTCTGTCTGTAGCCGCAGGGGCAGTTCGGGTCGTCTCTGGCTCCCCAGCGATGGAACATAGCGGCGCACCGGCCATGGCCTGTTCAATAGCGATTGGTGTTCAGTTATAAACCCAGCAATTGTACTCTGGAGATTCTACCCTACAGCAATAAAAGCACCAGGATGAAAAGGCATGCTTTTGAGATTTCACTGTAAAATTGTAATTTATAATAATATTTTGGTAGTGAAAAAATAGGGAAAAAACTTTAATTTCATCAATAGCATAATTATTGAATATAGTACATGCCTACTCTAGGTTATTATGAAGCTAATAAAAAGAGTAAAATGTGTATATATTATCCTGGATAGACGCTATGATGTCCTTTTAAGTGTTAAATAAAAAGAATATTACAGAATAATATGTATACTGTAAAAGGATTTTTAAAACCTGTGTGCCTTTATATTCAAATATTTTTAGAAAAATAAATGCCTGGCTATTAACATCAGTTACCACAGGACAGTGGGAAGCAGTTTAATATTTGCTTTCCTACTATTTCTCATATTCATACATACTAAACTGAATTAAAATAAAATCTAAGACATGATTGTCATGTTGCATTTAGCTTTGGGTTTTTCATAGACAAATGAATCCCAGAGCTACAGCAACTACTCACATGATCATGATATAAAAATAATATTGTAGAAGATAGTTTTCATAGTGTCAGAATAATATACTTTGTACATTAAGAGAAAAAAAACAACAAGTTGTTAAATTTTATCAGTGACCTAAATGAGAGAAACAAAACAAGAAAATCTGTATTTACCAAACAGGGATATAATGGTCAACTTTCTAAAAGTTGGAGAAAAGAGAAGGGGTCAAAGTGACAGTGGTAACTCAGAAAAAGATCATTTTCTCTGAAAACAAAGGAAATTTTAGTGTATATAAGCAGTGGCTCACACATTGAATAAATAAAATGAACACACTCAACCCAGTGATGTAAACAACCATGGGCAATGTCTGAAGCCAAAAGTCCAGATGGAAATGTGGCAGGGTATAACAAATAAGACAGAAATCCAACAAGATAAAATATCTTTTAAATCCAACAAGATAGAATATATATAAATATATGGCAGGAGACAGAAAAATAGTTGCATTTTTTCCTACACTTAAGATAGTGAAAGTTTCATCCAGCAACATAGATTGAAGATGACACCTGAAACTAAGCAGAGAATATCTCTAGAAGTTATAATCACCTCTTCTGGAAACAAAATACTATCTATAAATGTGTTTTGAAGGAGGAGGTGGAAGGAGGCACAGAGGAAGACACATGATAATAAAGAGATAAGGACTGGAAGATGGTTTGGCACACAGAGCACTTGCTTTGCTATGTTTTAGGTGTTGGGTTCGATTCCCAGCACTACCTGGGTGCAGCACGGATAGCACCACGGAAACTACAGAGATGGTGAAGAGGTGCTTTGGTGTTTCTCCCTCCCCCTTGTCTGTCTGTCTCTATCTCTCACTGTTCTCTATTTCTCTATATATCAGAACATAGAGCAAATATTAGACTGTGGAGGCTGCATACTAATCTGAGCTCAGTACCATGAAAGTATGGGACATCAGGTTCATTGCTAGCACACCCCATTTAAAGATAGTGGTGGTGGTGGGAAATAGAAAGATGAAGTTCTTCAACAGAAAAATAGCTAGCTAAAATGTTGATGTCTATGAATATATATAGAAAAAAAGACTTCTGGAGTTTAGGTTTTGTTTTTTTTTAACTAAAAGAAAACTCTAGTTTTATAGTCAACATAGTTAGCACCATACCTTGCAAAGGAACACGAATGTTTGCCCTATCATAGTAAACCTCCAAAATAGAAGTTTTAGGAGCCAGTTTGAAGCAAATCCACTGACATGAATAGAAAATTTTTGAGAAAAGTGAAACAAAGATGATAAGCTAAAAGAAACATAGAACAGAGGAGTTGACATGCCAAAGACAGTATCCATGCATATCATATCAGAGTTTCAAGAATATGAGTATAATAGTAATAAAATCAATATGTATACAATAGTATATTCTAGCACATTTACATAGTAATAATATCTAGAGTTATAGCTAACTAGCTCTGATGCACGATGATATGTATGCAGTACTCTTCATCACTCTGGAACTTGAAGTTCTGTGAATAAAATGTTTTTTGTTTTACTTTACTATTAATAGAAATTTACTTTTTATTTTTACAGCTCTGCATTTGAGCTACTTTCTCAAATCAAACTTCTAAAAATAAGTCTTTCATCAAGCTCTAAGCAATTTTATTATAATTTTTTTATATTTAAAATTCTCACCTACAAGTGCAGTGGTCTACGTTGATAGTTAAAGTACCTAGATTTAATAGACCTATTGATTAGTAGACTTGGTATGAAGAAGAATGATGAACAAAATGGAAAAGGAGAACTATCTGTTGAAGATGGTGGGGGAAGGTATTGAGAAGGCTGAAGGGGGAGAATATTCTTCTCATTCTATTTCTCCACTTTGCATTCCTAGGTACCTTTGAGAGCTGCTAATGAAGCTAGAAAAAGTCAGTGTTCTAAAACAGTTTAACAAAGAACTAATGTGTGTATACACATTTAGAATTATTGATCGAGGAATACACCTCTACCTCTCCACAGAAACTGTGTCTACAGTCAAGGAACACACACACACACACACACACACACACATTTGGTATTCATTTGCTATAAACTAATCAAAACCACAATGCAAATGAAGGCACTGAAAGGTCAATATATTCATCTGTTACAAAGTTGACTCTCAGGCAATCCAAAACTAGATTTCTGTGAAATTTTTTTTAATATCATAGACTATTATCAAGCACAAATGGAAGTAGAATATTGGGTGTTTTTTTTTTTTTTAGTTTTTATTTATAAAATGGAAACAATGACAAGGCCTTAACATGGTCTGGGTTCAATTATAATATGGCAATAACAGTTGATAACATCATGGTGCATAATTGGAGTACTGTACCAAATTTTTTTTTCTAAAAATAAAATTGTGAGTCAGTGAATGTATTAATTAAATCAAGGATAATCTTTTCTCAGTGGGTACAAATGTATACTGGTTTCAGATCATCGTGTTGCATACTATAAATTCTTCAAGATTTATTTTTCACATATACCAAAGTAAAAAAGGGAAAAACAACTTACATTAGAATTCAGATCCATAAGAGCAAGCTTATCCACCCTAGCATTCTTCTAATCTCTCTTCATCATTAATATGGCATAGAAAGTAGCTTATCAAGAACAGCATAGGCTTTGCATGGGGGAAAGAAGACATCTGAAATAGCAAGGAAGGAAGAGAAAATGAAAGATATATTTTGGAGGCAGAAAGAGCAATGTCAGGCTGCGCCGCAGAGAAGAGAGAGAGAGGAGATCCGGAGCGAAGAGGGAACACAAATCTTTATTTGCGCTGGCACCTCAGAGTTGGGTGAGAGAGAAGCAGGTTGGGCTGCGTGGAGGTAGCAAAAATGGCTGCCTCAAGCAGTAACCTTTCCTGCTTCTAAACACCAAAGTGAAGAGCCGGCAAGAGTGTGAGATGCGGAAGAAGGGCTTTTATGGGAGTAGCCCTCGTGAGAATGGGAAGGGGGAGGAGTAACCATAGCACTCCAGGGTAGGATAATAACTCTCATGAGAATGGGAAGGGGGAGGAGTAACCAGAGCACCGCAACCATTGTGGGGAATAGACAGTGCCCTGAGGGCACAACATGGCAGAACAGGCACTCCCAGAATGTCCCATCTCTCGCGGGAACTAGCAACAGCCTGAGGGGACAACATGGCAGATGTGACTGCATCTGTACAATTTCCCAGCAGAGCAAAATCTGTGAGGTAGGAGAAAGTTTCACATCTTCAAGGAACACCCAAGGTGGGCAATGAGGCTGGAGCACGTTGAAAGTTGAAGGTGAGGGCCAGGTTCCACCAGGCATTGAGGGAGTTTCCATCTTATTCTCAGAGTTATGGGAACTGGCCACAGGATTTTGAATAAAGACTTTATTTTCTGTTTTCAAATAGCACTCTACTATGGAAGAAATCATTGAGAGAAAGAGTAGGGAAAGGGTGGCTAAAATGTTCATTAGAATTTTCTTGCTGAGGCCAAATGTTGGTGCACAGGTATAGTGTACACATCACTATGAGCAAAGACCCAACTACAGGGAAGAAGGTTTACAAGCAATGAAGCCATGCTACAGGTGTCTGTCTTCCTCTCTCCCTCTCTATCATTCCCTCACCTTTCAATTTGTCTCTGTCCTACCAAGAGATAGAGATAGAGAGAGAGTTATCTGGGACCTCACTGAAGGATATCAATAATGACTTCAGACCAGGTGTATCAATAAAAATTGTTTCAAGTTTTATTTTGGAAATAGAACAACAGTATTGATTATGGGCTGATTATGAGAGTTAAGGGGAAAACAAGAGTCAAGAATTGATCCTAGATTTTGGTTTAAATATTCAGCTGTGTAGTTGGAGTTTGGATGGTGGAGAAGGGGAGAAAAGTTGACACTGTATTAGGAGAATAAGTTGAGATGCTAATCAGTGTTACCCAGATATCATCGGGGGTTTCTTAATTCCTTTTTAATTTGTTAATTAAACTTAATGTGTGCATATGAGAGAGAAAGAGAGAGAAAGAAAGAAGGAAAGAAAGAAAGAAAGAGAGAGAGAGAGAAAGAAAGAAAGAAAGAAAGAAAGAAAGAAAGAAAGAAAGAAAGAAAGAAAGAAAGAAAGAAAAAGTTTCACTGCATTGTATATAATGCCTGGAATCAAACTCAGGACCCCTTACCTCTAGCATGCCCCTGCCCACCAGAGTTCCCTGGTGCTTAAGATCTAAATAGGACGCCCTTGAGTCCTTATCATTACAGTCTGGGAAGCTTTAGTTCTTCCTAAAGTTTCTTTTAGGGTTTAGTATCTCATCTTTATCCTTTGTTTCTGTCTCCTATGTTCTCATCTCTTATCTCCCTGTCAAAACTTCATTCTCATTTTCTTTTTTTTTCTTTTTCTTTTTCTTTTTACCAGAGCACTGCTCAGCTCTGGTTTCTGGTGGTGCAGGGGGATTGAGCCTTGGATTTCAGAGCCTTAGGCATGAGAATCTCTTGGCATAACCACTGTGTTGTCTACCCCCACCCCGTTTTCTTTGTTTTAGTTAAGAAAACTTTCTTTTAGGGGTACCGGCAGGGGAGCATGTATTACCACACTCTGGGGCCTAGATGTGGACATCACGCCCTTCTCCCTAGCTATCACACAGAAGCTCCTTCAGGAGAAACACTTCATCAACAGTGGAGCCATGCTGCACTGTCTCTGTTTCTTTCTCTGTCTTCCTCTCCCACTTCTTTAACCTCTCTTCCTCACCTTCTCCCTCTCCCTCTGTTTTTCATCTTCTATTTATGGGGAAGGGGAGATGGCTACCAGGAACAGTGGAGCCGTGCAGGCACTGAAGCCAACTATAACTGAGATGGCAAATGAAAATGTTTCTGTTTCCTTATTTGATACATTTAATCTTAATAAAATTAATGACACTCTATCAATGCCACTAGATTGGCATATTGATTTAAATAAAATAATTATCTCTAAGGAGTGCTTTACTATATTTTGAGGGGAAAAAAATAAAAACAAGATAATACGATTGTAATCACAGATTCACAGTGTTGGAATTTTCTAAATTCCTCATATCTGAACATCTTATAACATCTTCTAAATGATTCTGTATCTTTACTACAGTGTCACCAAAGTCATATTTTTCCTAGTACATCTAACATAGAAAAAAGTCTCCGAATGTCAATCTAAGGCAAATTACTTTTAAATAGGTCATGAAATGGTACCAAGTTGTTACTTTATGGATTTCTGTGTCTGTGATCATGTGTCATTCTTACATCAAGATCTTCATACTATTATGAAGAATTTCTTCCCAACAAAAACAATGATTCATTTCCTGATGGGGTGCGTGTCCTGTTATAATTCCTGCTCTGTCTTACCTAGTACAGCATCATAAACATAGGAAAGTAGTATGCCCAGTTTTGCAGTAGACTTCCGCCAAAAGATAAACAATTATAAATTAGTAAAACTCCAATCAATGATCGGTGTGTAATTGGATTGGTGTAGTCTTATAATCTTGTAACCCATTGTTAATCACAAATTTTTTTTAAAAGGCAAAAAATAAACAAACACTTTTGCCCACATGTTCATAAACCAAATCCACTCAAATCGAGATTCCCTAAATCTTTTTCCAGTTCAGTGATAATCTGAGGACTCAATAACCAGATTTATAACTTATTATGTAGCTTTACAAATTGTAAATGAGAGGGGGGTGTAGATAGCATAAGGGTTATGCAAAGAGACTCTCATGCATGAAGCTCTGAAGTCCCAGGTTCAATTCCAAGCTCCCACCACCACCCTCCCACCACCTCCTCAGAGCCCTACCCCACTAGGGAAAGGTATTGGTCTATAGCTGGCGGCCAGTGTTGGGTCTTTCTTTGGTTTCAAAACCTCTATAATCTTCGCACGACACCAAACTTTGGGCATAGACTCAGATTCCAAGATGTGGGACAGGAATGAAGCGAGCCACTTCTTTGCCATGGGACCCAGGTTAAGAATGAGTCCTGGGGTGATGTTATCATAGCCAGCAGCTGTTCCCAGTTTAACCCTCTTCAAAGCGTCTTCCAGTTCAGACAGTGTAAAGGGAGAGAGTTTTGGAGATGGTCAAGATAACCGAAAGTGGGATGACCACTCATGGGAAATTTCTCTTTTCCAGACTGGGTGGATCTTAGCACGTCCAACTTGAGTTAGGTGACCGGCCACTGAGTTTGGAGATACGGGAGGATGGGAGATGGGAGGGGGTTGGCTACCGGCACCCAGTCTGTGAAGAAGCTTCCAGGCCTTCCTACTTGAGTGGGTGAAGTTCAGACTTTCCGTGAGTTGTTGCCAGCGGGCTTGGCGTGCTGCATCCAGGGAGGCAATGAGATGGTCAGCCGCATCTGGGTCGCCCGACTCATCATACTGCTTTAGTAGTTGCTCGCATTCAGAATCAAGACAAGGCGTATAGTTAGCACGTCTCCCACGAGGAATGGCTTGGGAAGCTGCTTTGAAGATGGCTTGGCGGAAGCGCCTGTAGGAATCTTCAGAGGGTATAGAGTTAATTGGAATTGCAGGAATAGATTTGTTGGTAAGATCACTGAACAGACACCAGTTTGCTTTCCAAAAGTTCCATCTTAGTTTCTCCGAGCACAGAATCAGTGGGAGCTGGAGACCAATGTGGATGATAGCTAGGCGGTGATGACTGTGCGGGAAGATCTTGAGAACTTGTCTCATAGCGGGAAAGGCTTGGCCGTTGACTGTGCTAATCCAGCACAGGTCGGGTGAGGAGTCTTTATTCCATCTAGCACTGTGAAAAAAGCCTGGCTGTTTGGGATCTTATAATAGGGAGAGGTCATTCGCTGAAGCCCAGTCGGCTAAGATAGAGCTGTCAGCACGAGTGGAGGAATATCCCCAGTCTTGGTGATGACTATTAAAGTCTCCAACATAAACAGCTGGGTCATTCGGGGTAGGCAGGACCTCATTATCCCATGAGGCACTGGGAGGCTTATATACAGCAAAGGTGGGCGCGAGGAATAACATCATTGCAAGACTGGCCAGCTCCTCATGGGGCGCAAGCGCTTCCACACTGCGATCATCATCTCTGGCATTATGCTATTCCACTGCAGAATACTGTGCCCCAGTATGGTTCCGTAGCCCCCATGTCCACTTGGTCTATTCCAAATTACATTCCTCCATGAGGATAATTTCTGGAACCATCCGTTCCACCCCGGTTCCATGGCTGCCAGTTCTTAGCAACATCGCCCCGCCAGATATTCGTGGGGATGCGGCATCATCTAAGTTCATTTCCCACGTCTATGCTCGACCGGACCTGCCAATATACGCGGATATCTTCGCCCACCCTGTCCAACGCTTGAAGTCTCGTCACCCAATCTGGTCCCCTACGCCTACACTGAACTTCTCTGTTCCAGACTCTTGGAAACAGAGTTGGCAGTCAGCTGAGGTCAAGAACAAACACCTCATCACAGACCCCTGCAAGCGTCAACCCGGCTTTGACCTGGCACGTTATGATTGGGCCCTCCTCAATCGCTATCGAACAGGCCATGGCCGGTGCACCGCTCTGTTCCATCGCTGGGGAGCCAGAGACGACCCGAACTGCCCCTGCGGCTACAGACAGACTATGACCCACATAGTCAACGACTGCCACCTCTCCAAATTCAGAGGAGGTCTCGAAACTTTACATCAGGCTCAACCTGACGCTATTGACTGGCTACGGAAGAAGGGCAAATGCTAGAAGAAGAAGGGAAAGGTAGAAACAGGCTGAAGGTATGGCTCGACCTACCAAAGTCCATGTTCAATGGAGAAGCGATTACAAAAGCGAGACCTCCCACCTTCTGCACTCCGTAAAGAATTTTGTTCCAGGGGTGGGGCTAGATAGCATAACAATTATGCAAAGAGATTCCCTTGCCTGAGGCTCCAAAATCCCAGGTTCAAACCCCACTCCCATCACCATAAGCCAGAGCGGAACAGTGGTCTGAGAAAAAAAATAATAAATATATATATTTAAATTTTAAAAAAAATAATAATTTTGTTCCATACTCCCAGAGAGAGATAAAGAATAGGGAAGTTTCCAATGGAGTGGGTGGGAGACAAAACTGGTGGTGCAAACTGTGTTTGGAATTGTACCCCTGTTATCATACAATCTTGTTAATTGTTGTTCAATCACTAATAAAAAACATTGAAATAAATAAAGGGCCTTTGTAGTCTATAAGAGAATGTCAATCACCTTGCCCCTCCCTTTGTTTGGGATACATTTAAAACCACTCTTACTGTCTTGCTGAACCAGGGTTCTAGAAAGAAATAAATTTGAATGCCCAGAGTCAGCCACTGGACATAATTGAATTAATTTGTCTCCCAGTCCTCTGGAGGGTATTACATAAATGCTACTTGTGGGAGACTTGAGAAAACAAACAAACAAAATCACTTTAAATAAGGTTACTTGGCTCTTACAATCCTCTGTTGAAATTAGGGTTCAAGATCAGTATCACCTTCCCCTTCTTTTTTTCTTTTAGTGAAGTTTAAGTTGGAGGGGAGATCTAATTTAGTAAAGCACAGGACCTGGAAGAACAATAAGCATAAGCCAGAAACCAAAAAATCTCAAAAATCTCAAGAAAACTGAAAGTGCAGAGAGAAAAGGGAGACTCACTGGATATAAGTGGGTTGAGGAAAACCAGAATGTCCAGAGGCCAGGGCCGAGAAAAATGTCAGTGAGACAAAAAAATCAAACACAGTGTAGAATTTTGTTGGTGAATGTGGAGCCATACCCTATAATCTCATAATCTTGTAAAGAACTATTGATGACAAATTTTTAAAATGTCTTTTAAAATGTATTTTTATATACAGCAGCTGAAACAAAAGTGAGAGAGAGAGAGAGAAACTAGAAAAGTTTTGAAAATACTCTGCATGGCCAGGCTGTGGGACATCCAGCTGCACACACACATTCTCCTGTGTAAGGACCTGGGTTCAAGCCCTCAGTCTCCACCAATTTCACAAGTAGTGAAGAAACACTGCTCTTTCTCTCTTCCTCTCTATCTCCCTATCCCATCTCAATTTCTATCTTTATCAGGTAAGAGGAAGGAAAAACAATGTCTTCCAGGAATGGTTTTTAAGTTGTACAGGCACCAAACTCCAGTGATAACCTTGGTGGAAAGAGGGGAGAGAGAGAGAGAGACAGAGAATAAGAGACTTTATAGTCTATCTGTACTCCTTGGTAGTCCCCAAATATCTTCAATTCACATAGCCTCCAGAGGGATGGGAAGGACTTATATTAGAAGTTAATTTAAAATTCCAAAAGCTGTTTATTTTAATTGCTCAGTCCTCTAACTCAAGGTCACAGACATTCATGATGGTCTTTTTCAAACCTGACAAGGACATGACAAAAATTAACTTATAGAGACCCATTAGGACTTTTTTAATAAACATTTAATTACTTAATTTCATAAAATATTTCTTAATATATATCTACCACTACCAAGAAAGGCTTGTCACAAATCAACTGTAAGTGAATGATATAAAAATTAGATTTACATTTAATGCACTCTTGTAAATTACACCAATTGCCAGTGTTAACACTGGCAGCATCAGATGCCAAAAAAGCTTTTAAATATCTGGAAAGAGCATGCTTTCAAAACTATTAGGGAAAAAAAAAAAAAGAAGATATTCTAATAGAATTAGGAACAAAAAAGGGGAAAAGAAACTTTTTGTCATTTTGTATTCTGTAGAGACACTACAAAATGTACTCTAAAATAAAGATCTTTGAGTTTCTTAATCAAGGATAGAAGAATGCATGCTCTTTCTTCCTCTCCTTCACAACTAAATACAGCCAACTAGTGCAGCTGAGGTAAGTAAGTAGTCCCTTCAGCTTTTAAGTAGAACAAGTGACAGTGCTCTACTATACTAGCCTATTTTCTAAAGAATATGCAATTCACTTTTTTAAACATTTTATTAGAGGAGCCGGGTGGTGGCACACCTGGTTGAGCATACATGTTACAGTGCGCAAGGACCCGGGTTTGAGCCCCTGGTCCCCACCTGCAAGGGGAAAGTTTGTGAGTGGTGAAGTAGGGCTGCAGGTGTCTCCCTCTGTCTCTCTCCCTTCCTATTACCGCCTTCCCTCTCTATTTCTGGCTGTCTCTATCCAGTAAGTAAATATTTAAAAAATTAAAAATAAATAAGTAAATAAATTATATTAGAGATTTACAGCATTATAAGATAACAGGAATACAATTCCATACCACTCCCATCACCATAATTCTGTGTCCCCATTCCCCTCCAGCAGTGACAGTCATAGTTCTCCAAATGTCACAGATCTGGGTTGACTATTAAGTGTGTGTGTGTGTGTGTGTGTCCCATTTTTATTCACTTCTATAGCTGTGCCTATTTGTTTTTAATTAGAACACTGCTCAGCTCTGATTTATGGTAGTGTGGGGGATTAAACCTGGAACTCTGGAGCCTCAGACAAGAGAGTCTCTTTGTGTAACCATCATGCTATCTATTTATTTTCATTTATTTTCTAAGCCACTCTTACACTTTTTACACTTAATTTATTTTCTAAGCCACTCTTACACTTTTTACACTTAATTTATTTTCTAAGCCACTCTTAAACTTTTTACACTTAATTTATTTTCTAAGCCACTCTTACACTTATTACAACTTCGGGGTGTTAAAAGGCTACACATTGGAATGGGGGGGCTGACACACATAGTGCTATGCACAAGGACAAGCATAGGAATCCGGGTTCCAGCCCCAGCTACCCACCTACACAGCAAGGACACTTCACACACAGTGAAACAGGTCTGCAGGTGTCTAGGTGTCTACCTTTATTTCTGTCTATCTCCTTCTCCTTTTTCAATGTCTCTCTGTTCTATCTAATAAAATAAAAATTAAAAGGAAAAAATTGACACCAGGAGAGGTGGATTCCTAGTGCTGGCACCTAGCCCCAGCCATAATACTGGAGGCAAAAAAGAAAAAAAGAAAGAAAGAAAGAAAGAAAGAAAGAAAGGAAGAAAGAAAGAAGAAAAAAAAGAAGGAAGGCTAAAACATCAGAAAAGATAAGTGTTAGATACAATAAAAATTCTAAGACAAAACAAAAACTACTGAGGAAAATATCAATAAATCAGTAATTAATAGATATAAAGCAAGACAGAATTTTTTCCAGGAGTCTTTTGACATGAAACAAGTGGAATAAAAAAGTATTTTTTAAATTTCTTTATTGGGGGATTAATACTTTATAATCAACAGTAAAATACAATAGTTTGTACATGTGTAACATTTCTCAGTTTTCTACTTAACAATTCAACCCTCACTAGGTCCTCCTCTGCCATCATGTTCCAGGACCTGAACCCTCCCTCATCCCAGAGTCTTTTACAGGTTGATCCATACCCCCAGCCTGTTTCTATCTTCCCCTAGTGGGGTAGGGCAAGGTAGAGGTGGATAGCATAATGGTTATGCAAAGAAACTCTCATGTCTATAGTCTCCAAAGTCCCAGGTTCAGTCCTCTGCACCACCATAAGCCAGAGCTGAGCAGTGATCTAGGGAAAAAAAAAAAAAAACTATGTTATTCATGTACAAACTATTGTATTTACTGTCTAATGTAAAACATTAATTCTCTAATAAAGAAATTTTAAAAAACACTACAAATAAAATTCTTCACTGTGTCCTTTTCCCACAAAACATTATTGAACCCATTTCCACTTTCTGTGGCTTCCTGAAAAGACACACAGTTCCATATTGGAGTAGGGTTCTGGAAAGGTGAGGTTCCAGGAAGCATCGATGAGGTCATCTGCCCAGGGAAGTCAGGATAGAATCATAATAGCATCTGAAACTTGGTGGCTGAAATGCAGTAAGATGGAAAACAGGAAAAAATGGTTAATAAACAGAAATCATTAAGTAGAAATAGAGCAGATGAAACTAGGATAGAAGGAAGCTAAGAAGTCTATTTTAGGAATGTTCCTGGGATCCTTGTCTTTGCTTGAGCTGGATAGCTAACCTGGGGGTGGACTAGAAATATTGTCTGGGAACATGGTGTCACAGTTGAAAATAAAAATAGGAAGCAGAATTAGGGAAGGGAGTTGCTCGAAAACTTGAAGAAGATACATACTGTAAAGGCAATTAACTGTTTACCACAATGATCTAATCCGGGACTCCTACCCATTCATATTTAGCACAGAAGCTTGTACAGCCTCTGAGTCCCTCTCAGACAGCTCACAGTCCATAGTGACAGTTTGGAACATTCCAGCCTTTACTCATTTCAGAGCTAGTCTTCCTCAAGTGACAGAGCAGGATAACCCAGCCTCCCTTCAAAGAGTGGGCAGTCCCTACCATTGTTATTTCATAGTGAGGGTACAGTCCTAAAGAAACTTAGAAAAGGGATTATAATGATGTTCCCAAAGAGTGTGACCAGTGATGGTAGAGAGAGGAATCTAACAGAGGTCTGGACCCATGTTTTCTATGGAGGGAGGAATCCAAGGATTCCTGTGTCGGATGCCTAATAGTGTGTGCTGGGGTCTGATAGTGGCCAAAGAGGCCATCATTAAGTGAGCTAGTTTCTTGCTCTCGTCCAGTTTTTGTAGTCACTTCTTTATCTGACAAGCTTAGACTTTCTCCTAGTCATTAAAGCATTGAGTGTCATTTGTTGTAGCCAAACCAGTATTAGGTTTATGGGATCTGGCCTCAGGTTAAAGAAGATATAGTCACAGGATTCTAGTGGGGTCTCAGTTAACCTCAAGTTTTTCTGTTTTTACTTGTTTGATGATTCTGGCAGAGGTTGTCACAGAACCAAAAGCACATTTTGAACTTGAAAAATCAATAGCCTTTGTTCTGGGTTTGGAAAAAAAGAAAGAGGAAAGAAAAGAAAAAATAATCCCCAAAGGGATCATTCCTCATCCAAATCAAGATGAGTGTAATCTTGCCAAACAAGCTAATAGCCCTCCATGCTCTTCTTCTTTTTAAAATAGTTTTAATAACTGGAGAACATCTCTGTAAGATAGGCTAGAAACATACTGATAACGCAAAGTCAGAACTGTAAGAACCCTACAGAAATTTAAGATCCAGGGACCAGGTGGTGACACACCTGGTTGAGTGGACCTGTGTTTGAGCCCCCAGTCCCCACCTGTAGGGGGAAAGTTTTGCAAGTGGTGAAGCAATGCTGCAGGTGTCTCCCTCTCTATCTTCTCCTACTGTTTTGATTTCTGGTTGTCTCTAGCCAATAAATAAAGATAATAATTTTAAAATGTTAAAATAAATTACTTCATACTAGTTAAAAATCTTTTCTCATAGGAAGAAAGGCTCAAAACCCAGCAAAAGAAAGAGGCAATAAATTGTGAAAATTATATTCTATACTACTCCTTTCAAGAAAGGAGGTAAAAGAGAAAGATAAAGGTGAATAGACTCAGAAACAGCTGCAGGGCCAGGATATTCCTGGAAAAGTCCAGCAGTTACATTAAAAATTTCAGAGAAACCCCCACACCTATGGACATCTAATCTTTGATAAGGGGGCTCAAAGTATTAAATGGAGAGAAGAGGCTCTCTTCCATAAATGGTGCTGGGGAAACTGGGTTGTAACATGCAGAAGAATGAAATTGAACCACCTTATCTCACCAGAAACAAAAATCAACTCCAAATGGATCAAGGGCCTGGATGTTAGACCAGAAACTATCAAATACCTAGAGGAAAACATGGGTGGAACACTTTCCCACCTAAACCTCAAGGACATCTTTGATAAAACAAACCCAATTGCAAGGAAGACTAAAGCAGAAACAAACCAATGGGACTACATCAAATTGAAAAGCTTTTGCACAGCGAAAGAAACTATCACACAAACAAAGAGACCCCTCACAGAATGAGAGAAGATCTTCATATGCCATACATTAGACAAGAGACTAATCACCAAAATATACAAAGAGATCAGCAAACTTAGCAACAAAAAAGCAAATGACCCCATCCAAAATTGGACAGAAGACATGAATAAGACATTCACTTCAGAGGAGATCCAAAAGGCTAACAGACATATGAAAAACTGCTCCAGGTCGCTGATTGTCAGAGAAATGCAAATAAAGACAACATTGAGATACCTACCACCTCATTCCTGTGAGAATGGCATACATCAAAAAGGACAGCAGCAACAAATGCTGGAGAGGTTGTGGGGACAGAGGAACCCTTCTGCACTGCTGGTGGGAATGTAAATTTGTCCAGCTTCTGTGGAGAGCAGTCTGGAGAACTCTCACAAGGCTAGACATAGACCTTCCATACGACCCAGTAATTCCTCTCCTGGGGATATACCCCAAGTATTCCATAATGCCCAGTCAAAAAGCTATGTGTACACCTATGTTCATAGCAGCACAATTAATAATAGCTAAAACCTGGAAGGAACCCATGTGCCCAACAACAGATGAGTGGCTGAGAAAGCTGTGGTATATATACACAATGGAATACTATGCAGCTATTAAGAACAATGAACCCACCTTATCTGACTCATCTTGGACAGAGCTAGAAGGAATTATGTTAAGTGAGCTAAGTCAGAAAGACAAAGATGAGGATGGGATGAGTATGGGACTATGCCAGCCTTTAGGTCCATGATTGTTCAACAATTTGTTTGGCTTTGTATGTTAACTCTCTTTTCAGCCACCAGGTTCCAGATGCCAGCATGATGCCGACCAGACTTCCCTGGACAGATGACCCCATCAATGTGTACTGGAGCTCCACTTCCCCAGAGCCCCACCCTACTAGGGAAAGATAGAGGCAGACTGGGAGTCTGGATCAACCAGTCAATGCCCATGTTCAGTGGGAAGCAATTACAGAAGCCAGACCTTCTACCTTCTGCAACCCACAATGACCCTGGGTCCATACTCCCAGAGGGATAGAGAATGGGAAAGCTATCAGGGGAGTGGAGGGGATATGGAGATTGGGTGGTGGGACTTATGTAGAGTTGTACCCCTCCTATCCTATGGTTTTGTTAATTTTTCCTTTCTTAAATAAATAAAAAAAAGAAAAAATTTCAGAGAATAGGGCTTTTTTTCAGAGAATATTGTTATGTGGAAAGCTGAGAAATGTTATGCATGTACCAACTACTATACTTACTCTCGACTGTAACATTAGTCCCCATTAAAGAAATTTTTTTTTTAATTCAGGGATTAGGACTAGATATGGCATACCTGACTTAGCACAGATCTTATAATGAGCATTGCCCTAGGTTTAAACCCCCAGTCCCCAACCGAAGGAGAAGCAGCTTCACAAACGGTAAAGCAGTGCCACAGATGTCTGTCTCTCTCCCTCTAACTCCTCTTCTGTCATAACTTCTCTCTATCTCTATCTAATAAATTTTAACATATATATAAACATAGATGATCTGTCAAAAAATGAAAATATCTGACCTTATTGAGTGCTAACTGAACATTTTTGAGTTGAATATCTCTGTTCAAAATTAGTACAACCTTATGAGGGAAGTACTAATTCTCTTTTGCCAATAAGAAACAGACATGAGCATAGTAAATTATTTGTTAGCACTTCCACATGACTTGAAAATGGCAGAGTCAGGATTCAAAGGCAGGCAGTTTAATCTCTAAACTCTGTAACAAATCTGCCCGTCAGATGAATACTCCACTCACCCAACTGATCCTGATAGCTTTGAACTTTCAAAAACTAACCTTTATGGCTTCCCATCACTGAGAGAAATAGTTGTGGTCACTGTGTATGTTATAATTACTTATATATACCTATAAAATAGGACATTTATAGGGTTCTAAATCACTAGAAATAACCCAAAAGTCCACTCTTTATTTCTTTAATTTCTTTATTGGGGGATTAATGTTTTACATTTGACAGTAAAGACAACAGTTTTTACATGCATAACATTTCTCAGTTTTCCACATAATAAATACAACCCCCCCCCCAGGTCCTCTGTCATCCTTTTTGGACCTGTATTCTCCCCTACCCACCCACTCCAAAGTCTTTTACTTTGGTTCAATATGCCAATTCCAATTCAGGTTCTATTTGTGTTTTCTCTTCTGATCTTGTTTTTCAACTTCTGCCTGAGAGTGAGATCATCCCATATTCATCCTTCTGTTTCTGACTTATTTCACTTAACATGATTTCTTCAAGCTCCATCCAAGATGGGCTGAAAACAGTGAAGTCACCATTTTTAATAGCAGAGTAGAGGTAACTGAAAAGAACCTCAGACTTTGGGCTGTGAAGAAAGGAGAAAACAGAAGATTATGAAATAGGCAGAGTAGAGAAGAAGACACAGCAATTACTTTAAAATATAGATTTTTTTCTCAAATGCCTGAAAACATTAAGTTTTTAATATGCATGATTTCACAAATTAAGCTCTCAATTCTTATTTGGGAGTTGACTAGTTGATACATTCAGCTAATAACTTAGAACTTGTTCCAATCATACAGAATTTGCTATTAAAAATAGGGGAAAAATAACCACCTTGTGGGAGCCAGGCAGTAGCACAGCAGGTTAAGTGCACATAGTGTAAAGTTCAAGGACCAGCATAAGGATCCTGGCTTGAGGCCCCCGGCTCCCCACCTGCAAGGCAGTTGCTTCACAGGCGGTGAAGCAGGTCTACAGGTGTCTATTTCTCTCTCCCCCTCTCTGTCTTCCCCTCCTCTCTTGATTTTTCTCTGTCCTATCCAGAAACAACAACAACAACAAAATGGATTAAATGACCTCTAGGAGTAGTAGATTTGTAGTGCAGACACTGAGCCCCAGTGATAACCCTGGAGGCAAAAAAATTACTTTGTAAGCCCTAGGCATACACCAAATTTCAAAAATCCTCAGTAAAAAGTCAACCTTGGAGTAAACCAACAACTATCTTAATAATCTGCCATCTCAACAATCCCCAACAGATTGAGTCAAATTTTCTTTCATGCTAAACATCAACTTGGAAATCAGTTACTTCAAATGACATCTTGACACTCATGCCAACAATATAAAGCCGTCAGAATTCCATATCACTATTTCAGCTCTATCAAACAGAAAGTCTTGAAAAAAAGGTCTTGTTAGAAGTTAATAAACTGAGCACCAGGAGATAGCATAGTGGTTACGCAAAAGACTTTTATGCCTGAGGTATAGAGGTCCCAGGTTCAATCCCCAGCACTACTATAAACCAGAACTGAGTGGTACTATGGAACACACACACACACACACACACACACACACACACACACACACACACACAGTTGTTCATTATGCCCATTACATGGCTATTAAAAATGATAGAACTGCCATAATATCAAAATAAAAAATAATGGATGTCAAGCAGTGGTGAACCTGGTTGAGTGCCCAGGGATCGAAGTTCAGCCCCCAGGTCCCCAACTGCAGTGGCAAAGCTTAGTGAGTGATGAAGCAATATTATAGGTGTCTTACTTTTTCTCCCCTCCTTTTTATCTCTCTCTCCCCTCTCCATTTCTGTCTCTATCCAATAAATAACCAATAAAATAAAGCAGTAATGAAGACCAATTTATTAAGTTTTGGCTTTCCATGCCTCCTGACTTTTTAACAGGGATGACAAGAACATATTAAAATAATGCATGTGAGGGTTTTTTTTCCATAAAGTTGTTCAAGTCAGTGAACATCAAGGTGAATGTGACCTTCGCTGGAATTTATCTAACTCAAATATTGCCAGTGTCATTTGTTATTTTATTTAAAGGATTCAAATTTTTCTTGGAATTTGGGAATTTATAACTGAGAGAAGAAATCTGTTCTGGAGTTAAGTTCCAACTGAAAAATGAGAGTACCACAGCATTTCTGGAAAGAACAATCTGTTGTAAAGAAGTTTATAAAGAAATTTAACATAAAGAGTGTTTTCTCATTTGTAGAAAAGTCTTTTCTCTACTTTTTATAAGAAGAATAAAGTTAATGTTTGTCTGTAGCTAAAAAGGGTAGTTTCTCAAAACTTTATTTTTGCCTTTGTAATTTTGTTCCTAACTCATTTGGAACTGTCCTGCGACATTTTGAAAAGGACCCCATTATTCAACAGTATCCTATAATCATAGAAGTTTTTAATCACTGAAATAGCTTAAATAATTAGAAATTATAGTTAATATTCTTTGAAGCGCTGCCAACCTAAAAGACAATTTTGGATTGGGAAAAGAAAATTAGAATGCTCAACTGCAAAAGAACGAAAAGAAAAACTCTGACTGAAAGAGTGGTTTAAATTTAGATCAGAATATATTTACATTTTGTCATAATACCACAGCCATTTGGCCTAATGGGTGTGTGTTTGGAGGGCAGTGGAGGGATGTAGTATAAAGAAGGCAGAGAGATCCAAGCAGCTTGCTTAGTAATAGTTCCTTCTGCCTTTCTCTTCCCCCAAGGAATATTGCTGGGAATATTGCACTGAGTCCACGAATCTGATGCATCCACACTGATCAGGCAGATATAAACACAATGCCCTATCCTGAATATCTACAGCTCTAAGAGAATTAATAACATGATCCCATTTCAATTACACTTCGATTGAACTTACAAATGAAATTTGCAGACTAGGAAGATCTATTGTATTTCTTGGCTTGACTTAACCTCAGAGCTTCATTTCCCAAAATGCTGACTATGTAAACTAGCTGAAACTTATCGGAGTCTTTCTTTAAACAAATTCTGTCCTGTTCAAAGTGTCTTTTCTTCTCTCTTTTTTTCTCTCAGTGGAATGAATATGAACTCAAATACTGGATGGAATTAGTCCCTAAGATTATTCCAAGTCACTTATCAGTAAGAATGAAACCAAAGACTAATTAGATACTGATGAGTTTGTTCTCTTGAACAGTTATATTAGCTAGGGACACCAGCCTCAGAAGAATCTAAGAAACTTGTATATTTGAACAGTCTACTTAAATTTGGATAATCTTGTAATTTTATTACTATGAACAGCTGAGTAGCGGTTCAAGTGATCATTTTCTAACTATAAATATTTTTTTTCATTTGACTAGAAAACAGGCATGAGAAAACAGGAGCTTCTCATCTTTTTTCATCTGAACATAAAATAGATATGAGAAAACATGATAAAGAATAATTTATTTGCTTATGATGCTTTCTCATACTTATTTTATAGTCAAATAAAAAAATTATCTGGGGGAGGTGGGTGGCGGCTGGTGGCAGACCCGGTTAAGAGCACATCTTACCGAGTGCAAGAACCAGGGTTCAAGCCCCCGCTTCCCACCTACAGGCAAGATGCTTCAAGAGCAGTGAAGCAGATCTAAAGGTGTCAGTCTCTCCCTCTTCCTCTCTCAATTTCTCTCTGTCCAATGTAATAAAAAGTCCCAGCGATAATAATACTGGTGGCGATAAAATAAAAAATAGAAATAAATAAACAAGCAAAAATTATCTGGAAAGTAAGTGAAAGGATGATTTCATATAATATATTTGGACTTTCATTCAGAGTATGTAAGCCTTACAGATCACCTCTCCCAGGAACTACCTGGACATGTAGAATTGCATATCTATCACAAGATCAGAAAATTGTATAACCCATGTAGCAACAGCTGCACTGTTAACCACTAACTGCCCCCCTAAAATGGATTTTAAAAAAGAATTTCATACATCCCTAGAGATACCAGGTACTCCTTTTTTTTCAAAATAATATGGTATTCCATATTTTCATGTGAATTCTCTAGATTTTAGATGCTGGTTGAGGGTGGTTTGGTTTTTTTTTTTTATTTTATGTGCTGGAAACTTTTGTTACATTTTTCAAAGTCATTTATTATATTAGCAAAGTTTTTAAAAATATGTAACCTCTGTTTCAGACCTCAACTGAGATGACCAGATACTTTGATATCTTTTATCTATTTATTACCAATAATAAAAATACAATTTTTCTTTCTCTCACAGAAACCAAATAATGCCTATGGCAAAGACATGTACTCTGCTAGGAAGTCCCTTCATACTCCAACTGCAATGGAAATGATAACTGATTTAAATTATCAATTTAAATTTTTAAATCTTTAAATTTTCCTTTTTTAAATCTTTCTAGTTATCTTCACTTATTTATTGGATAGATACAGGCAGAAATTGATAGAGAAGGGGGTAATATACAGGGAGAGAGACAGAGAGACACCTGCAGCCTTGCTTCACCATTTGGGAAGCTTTCCTCCTGCAGATGGGGACCAGAGACTTGAACCCAGGTCCTTGTGCATTGTAACATACGCACTCAACCAGGTGCGCCACCACCCAGCCCCAATTTCAAGTTTTTCCAATATATAAGTGTCTTAACTTGCTGCTTTAAAATAATGTCTAGAAACACAAAGAGGGAGTTGTTAGAACTATTGTACTTAGAGTGAGACAGGTCTAGTAGCTCAGTCAGTCAATAAGAGGATACAAAAACTTACCTGAAAGAACAACTCAACACATAATACAGTTGAATCAAAAGGAAAAAAAAAAACATACTGAAACAAGACCTCAGAGAAAAGTCACAACTAGAGAGGAAACCTTTCTGAATTCCCCAACCACAACTTTTGTCCACAATCCATTTCCCCAGTGCGTGTAGCTGTCCTGTGTACATTAATTTCCTTGAGTCAACCATGAACAACAGCATAATGAAAAACACAATGAACAAACATTTAGATGCATTTCTAAAAGAAATACTTAGTAGGAAATGTTAAGGAATGTGCTCAGAGAATTGGTCAGCCAATGGAGGTTTATATAAATATTTTTAAAGGTATTTGTAAGTGACCTAATCCAGACAAACTAGGCTTCCTTTTGCATTTTTCCCTTTGGAACAGTGGAAGCTTTCTTCACAAATTCCATGGGGGAAAAATTGTTTTCCATCATGATTAAGGGTCTTAAGAATCATTTTGCTTCTCAATGTAAACTTGGCACATAACTTACCCATTTACTTCAGGTGAAAGAGAAGTCACTATCATGAGAGGAACAATAGGGCACTACCCCAAGAAAATGCTTTTTATCCTCTCAAAACATGAACAAACATTAACCAATTAATTGGTGGTTGGATTCAGGCATTTAAGAAAAACAAATGAGAAAACTGAAGATATTTAAGAGTTTTCCCTACAAAGGGATTCAGTGTCTGAATCTGAATTAGAACTTGGACCTTCCTAGCACTAGCAGTTCAGAGATTCAACTCATGTAAACATATGAAAGGTCAGCTGTTCATCAAATACTTGTCCAACTTCAGCAAATGTATCCTTATTAAGTTTCTTTTGCAAAAGTTCCAAGGTGCTGAACATTCACCCATTGCCACCAATAATTAACAATTCAAAACAACCTAAATACAGAGAATTTTTTGTTGGCATTTTGAAACTTCAGACGATCTTAGGAACAAGAGCATGTGGGAGTGACTATGGGCAAAACACAGACCAGGAGAAAAAAGACATCAAGCTGAAAATTCTTTCTGAAATTTGTCCTTCCCCAGTTTCACACAGATTTTTAGCAATAAGAAAAGAGTTTATTCTTTTCAAATAATAATTTTGTGCTTCCTGGAAATGGGCAGACAAGTATAACAGTATGATTTGACCTAATGTTCAGAAGATTCCACAAAACTTGACATCATAAATAGATATCAGGTTTACACCCTATTCTAATCAGTTCATACTTGTTTGAACATACCTATCTGCCTGAAGTTTATTGAACTTAAAATAATTACTTTAACTTTATATTCACTGTTATTGTCTCTCTTTCTGCACACCCCACAAGGCATCTTAAGTCTATTATATCTTTAAATAAGTTTGCATTTACATGATTTAACAGTAGTTCACAAAATCATATTTCAGGGGAATAATTTCCCACCACTATCTGTGCTTTTGCAGCTGATCACACACACCATAAAAGTTCCTGTGGCCCCTATTCCTTCTCACCACTAACCACCATGGTTTTCACAAGGACACAGATCGGTTGCCAATTTTTGCAAGCTCACTTATTTTAGTCATCTCTTTTCCACATCTGAGTGAAATCAGCTAACAGTTGTCTTACCTCTTTATTTCACTTAGCATAAATATCTTCAGCTCCACCCATTTTGTCTCAGACATTATCATATCGAGTCAGTATCCCATTGAATTTATATCCATAACTTCTTTATCCAGTCATTTGTCTGTGGGCATTTAAAATAACTCTTTGTTTCAATAAATCTAATTTAAACAATAGCATTTGCTGTGGGGTTTGAAAACTGAAGAACTACCAGCTTTAAACAGTTCCCCCAACCCAACACCTCTATTATACCAGTTTCTACATAAAGAAGGGGACTCTAGTGAAAGTATGATTTAAATCACTGTCAATTTCAAAAATAACTTGAAAATAAATGGTAGAACTAAATGTGAAAAGCTATGAAAAGCCTTTATGAAAATCTCTGTGACACAAAAACATAATGAAGAAAAAATGGATAAAAATTTTAATTAATATTTGCTCTTTTATAATCCACATATGTAGCAAAGAACTTATAATAAGAGTTGGGTTTTTTTCTTTTCTTTTTCTTCTTCTTCTTCTTCTTCTTCTTCTTCTCCTCCTTCTCCTCCTTCTCCTTCACCTTCTCTTTATCCTTCTCCTTCTCCTTCTCCTTCTCCTCCTCCTCCTCCTCCTCCTCCTCCTCCTCCTCCTCCTTCTCCTCCTCCTTCTCCTTCTCCTTCTCCTTCTTCTTCTCCTTTTTCTTCTTCTTCTTTTTCTTTTTACCAGGGTATTGCTCAAATCTGGCTTATGTTAATGGGGATTTAACCTGAGACCTGGCAGCCTAAGTATGAAAGTCATTTGCACAGCTATTATGCTGCTGTCTCTTGGTCAGATTACTTCATCACTTTTTTTTTTTTTGTCACTTAATCATTTCTAAGCTCTAGCATATGGTGATGCTGGGGATTGAACCTGGGATCCTTGGTGCTTCAGGCATATAAGACATATTACATAACCACCACACTATCTCTTCTCAGCCCCCTGAGCATACTTTTAATATTTACAACTCCATAAGAAGAAGATAATCTAGATAATTAGCTGAACAAATAGCATGTTAAAAAAAAAACCATGAAAATAACCATTAGGTCCCCCCAAAAGGTATTAACATCATTACTCAACTGGAAAATATAAATTAAAGTCACAGGGATATCTATAAATAACCACTAGACTAACCAAAAAAACTACACATATAACATGTTATCAAGAATAGATGCAACTGCAATTCTTTCACCATTGCTGGGAGCAGTGTGTGGGTGGGGGGGGGGAGAGACACAAAAACAATACAAGCACTTTAGAAGACAAAGTGACAACATTTAAATAAAGTTTCCATATGCCTAAGCAAATTTACCAAATTTTCCTAGGTATTTACCCAAGAGAGATGAAAGCCTATTTCCACACAAAAATTGTACCTGTATAGTTCATGACAGCATCAGTCATGATAATGAAGCACTGGAAATAACCTAAGCGCTCATCAGCTAGTGAACAGACCAACCATGACATAGCTATAACATAAAACACTGCTAATCAGTAAGAAAGAAACATTAGTGATAGAAAAATAATATAAGTAAACCTTAATAGAGTCATGCTCTATCAAAAAAAAAAAGAGCATCATACTTTTATTCCAGCTAAATAACACTCTGAAAAAGTCTAAACTAGAGTGATAGAAAACAGATCAATTGTTTCCTGTGGCCAGGGGTTAGAGAAGAGCTTCAACTGAAGAAAGGCACGGGTTTTTTTTTTCCTAGCAAGATGACATTTTTCTGTATCTCAGTTGTGGTAGAGGTTATACGCATAGACATAATTATCGAGATTCATTAAACTGTGCACTTAATTGAGTGTGTTTAGTATACTAAGGTATACCTTAATTTAAAAAAAAATCAGTATTAGGAAGTCCTTGTCCACCAGCTAGTCTATAAAACCTTGCTCTTTGAAATATTCTGAAGACTTAGAAGATTTAGGGTTGTCTTTTTAGAAAAAAAAAAATTTACTAAGCATTTTTTTTTTAATAGAGACAAAAAGGCAGAGAGAGTAAAGGACCACAGCACCAAAGCTCCCTACAATATTATGGAGGCCAGTTCGAACCATGGGTCACACACGTGACAAAGTAGTATACTAACAGTTATTTTACTGGCCTGAAAACTACTCAACATTTTCAGTGATTTCCATTAATATTATATCAAGTGAATCAGATGCATTGAAAAACTGAAGATGTGAACTTGCTCCTTTCTCAGTTTCATAAACCATGTTTTTGGAAGGGGAGTATCTCAATTGAAGTTAATGTATCCATAATGAAATGCAACTGAATATGCATTCATTGAAGATGTGCTAAATTGAACTCTAGAACCAGATAAACTCCCGTGTGACGCTGGGAAAAAAAAAATCCATAACTTGACCATGCTTCAGTTTACATCTACAGGTATGAGAAAATACCTGTACATACCTCACAGGGTTGTTCTGAGTAGTAAATCAGTTAATACATTAAGAGGACTTAGAGGGCTGGGGAGACAATATAATGACTAAACAGAAGACTATCATGCCTGAGACTCCAAAGCACCATGTTCAATCCCCAGGACCACCTTAAGCCACAACTGAGCAGTTTTCTGGCTTATTTATCTACATCATTATCTATCTATCTATCTATCTACCTACCTATCTCCCTCATTTGAAGTAAGTAAATAAAGTATTTTTTTAAAAGTATGCTTAGAACCGTACATAGCACATAAACAAGTACTTTGTCCTACCAAAAGGGATATGTATTTTGTAGTTTATTATTTACTTAAATGAACTCATGATTCAGTTGGAAGACCAAGAACAGATTAATGACATGTAATAAAAATAAATGCAAAGATCTGAGTGGTGAACTTAATGTAGTTTATATACAAAGCTTATTTTTATTTATGTATGTCTGAAAATTACATAATGTTATACACAGTGTTATCTCAATGTGAAAAATAAAGGACACAAAGAGAGAAGCACTTAAGTTGTATTGGAGTCTAGATGTCTGAGAAATTCATGGTGGTGCTAAGACTAGCAAAAAAAAAAAAAGGAAAGAGAAAAGCAAAATGAAACTAAATATTGGATGAAAAACTAGAGTTTTCTAAACAAATAGGAGTATAAGCAGTAGTTGTTATAATTGTGTTATGAATGACTATTAAATGCAATGCACTGCTCTATATACTTAACACCTATTTCCCCTGCAACTTTTACAGTAACTCCAGAAGACAAGTACTACAATACCTATCTTACACATGAGTATTAAAAGCTATGAGTTTCTTGTCAGAGGTCACAGAATTAGTAAAATCTTGAGCCAGAATTCAATCTCAGAGGTTCAGAAATCTATACAGAGAAAACATACCAGATAGTGTAAAGGTTTGAAACACACAGTAAATTTTTGGGAAAAGCAGAGAGTTCAGCATAATTAGAACATGGGTAAATACTACAAAGATGTCTCCTTGGGAATCATGCAACCGGTTATCATCTTTCACTTTGGAATTCTATCTCATTATTCTCAGACAGAAATCATTGATTGCTACTGCTTCAGTAGATTTTGTTCAGTAGGCATATTCTTCCTTCATCAGAACTTTGGATCAGTGGCACAGGTGTCTTGAAGCACAGCACAGGGACCATCTATGGCAGAGCCTCTGGGAAATTTCTTATAAATAAAGCTTTACCAAGTACCACAAGCTCTATGGAATTAGAACCTCTTTGAGTCAGGGAAGAAAGCAAAATGGTTATGTAAAAAGACTTTCATGTCTTCCCTCTTTCCATTGTTACCGGTCATCTCTATCAGGAACTGTTGGTATGCTTCTGGATTCTGCTTGTGAAGCCTTCTGTTTTTATCATCACATTGGGTTCACTTGTGTTGCTTGCTATGTGTTCTATTTGCACGTCCACTGTTGGCTGGGCACCCCCCTGCCTCCAGGATATTGGTTTGGTCTCTCCCCCCACCCCCCGCCTGCCTCTGGGACATTTGGTTTAGTCATCACTGGTTCGCTCTTCTTCCTTCTCCCTGCCCCCTATGGTTCATATTTCCTTTGTTCCTGACTCTTCCGCCAGAGGAGAGAGATGCAAGACAGAATTGGGTTGTGATTAGATTAGATTAGTTTGTTGAACCGCATCCCCGCTCGTGAATAAAGATTGAAGTGCGTTCTCAGCTCAGCCATGAATCTCTGGTCCTCTCTGTTTCCCGCCCATGAAACCAGCCCTACAGAAATGACAAGGAACAAAAAAATAGACTCCTTTGTGGGCCCCCATAGGACACTGCCCTCATTTTGGATCAAGAACAGTAGAGAATGTTCCATCCTCCCTTTGAGGATGGACAACATACTCTAATGCTACACCTGAGGAAGATGGGTCCTGATATTGGGGCAGCTTGGAATGTTCCTACTCATGACTACTCCATAGGCTTCTAAGCCGAATATGGGCTCCAGATCACATCAATTCGATGAGACTTACAGTCAGCAATATTTATACACCTTGCCCATATTTGGGAGCTACTCTTTTTCCTGATCCACCTTTCTGGTCCTTTTCCCAGCCATGACATCATCTCCCCCAGACAATAACTTGGATCCACCTGCATATCAGATTTCAGGCTCAGGAAAAAAACTAGTATAGCCACAGGCCCTTTGGAATAGAACTAAAATATGCCGACTAGTTATCTACAAAATGGAGACCCCCCCAGAATCTTCATCAGCACTACTCCACCCTTTAGGTTCATGATAAGTCAACAATTTGTTTGGCTTTATATGTTAACTCTCTTTTCAGCCACCAGGTTCCAGATGCTAGCATGATGCTGACCAGACTTCCCTGGACAGACAACCCCACCAATGTGTCCTGGAGCTCCGCTTCCCCAGAACCCTGTCCCACTAGGGAAAGAAAGTGACAGGCTGGGAGTATGGATCGACCTGTCAAAGCCCATGTTCAGCGGGGAAGCAATTACAGAAGCCAGACCTTCAACCTTCTGCATCCCACAATAACCTTGGGTTCATACTCCCAGAGGGTTAAAGAATAGGGAAGCTATCAGGGGAGGGAATGGGATATGGAGTTCTGGTGGTGGGAAATGTGTGGAGTTGTACCCCTGTTATTCTATGGTTTTGTCAGTGTTTCCTTTTTATAAATACAATAAAAATTTTTAAAAACTTTCTTGTCTTAGGCTCCAAAATCCCGCGTTCAAATGTGTGTGTGATTAAAATATAATAATAATATCTCTATATGCCATACATCAGACAAGAGGCTAATAACCAAAATATATAAAGAGCTCACCAAACTCTCTCAAAAGCCTAGACCAGGGAGAACAGAAGCATCTGGTAGCACAGCTATATAGACTATATAGACTGCTATATGTAGACTCTCTCAAAAGCCTAGACCAGGGTGAACAGAAGCAACTGGTAGCACAGCTATATACAAGATGCTGGGTATTATGCCCCAAACCCTAACAAAGGGACTTTCCAAAGTTAACCCAATAACCAAATAATGAGATGATAACAATAACTATCCATTGTCTTGAACCCTAAGACAACAGGAACCTCACATTTCCACTATAGAGCCTATATTTCCCCCCAGTCCTGGAACCTTAGGGTGGGGCCCACATTCCTGCATGCTTCTCTCAATTCAAATCAAATAATATTGCATCCGTGGATCGCAACGTAATCAACGCAACGAGTGCCACCCCAACATGCTTCACTCCAGACTATGACCAGAGACTTCAGGTGTGGAATGACAACCCTTCAGCTTCATCACTCAGGTGAGACCTTTCCTTTCATAATATTTTCTAATTCCATTCCAGGTGTTCCACTCCCCAATAAAGTTCCAAAACCTAGATATATTCCAGGTCCCCTGAGATAGAGCATAGGTTCATATGTGCCTATAAACTAGGGAAAATATATACCTGAAAGCAGAAGTACACAAGAGTCTGCAGAGAATACCCCCCCCCAACACTTCATCTGCACTATTCCAGTATTTAGGTCCATAATTGTTCAACAATTTGTTTGGCTTTGTATGTTAACTCTCTTTTCAGCCACCAGGTTCCAGATGCCAGCAAGATGCTGATCAGACTTCCCTGGACAGACGACCCCACCAATATGTCCTGGAGCTCCGCTTCCCCAGAGCCCCACCCTACTAGGGAAAGAGAGAGGCAGACTGAGAGTATGGATCGACCAGTCAATGTCCATGTTCAGCGGGGAAGCAATTACAGAAGCCAGACCTTCCACCTTCTGCAACCCACAACGACCCTGGGTCCATACTCCCAAAGAGATAGAGAATGGGAAGGCTATCAGGGGAGGGGGTGGGATATGGAGATCAGGTTATGAGAATTGTGCAAAACTGTCCCCCTCTTATTCTATGGTTTTGTTAATGTCTCCTTTCTTAAATAAAAATAAATAAATAAATAACTCACCAAACTCAACAATAAGAAAACAAATGACGTTATCCAAATATGGAGAGAGTACATGAACAGAATATTGACCACAGAAGATGTTCAAAATGCCCAGAAACATATGAAAATATGCTCCAAGTCATTGATGATCAGAGAAACGCAAATAAAGACAATAATGAGATACCATTTCACTCCTCTGAGAATGTCATACATCAGAAAAGATATCAGCAACAAGTGCTAGTGAGGTTGTGGGGACAAGGAACCCTCCTGCACTGCTGGTGGGAATATAAATTGGCCCAACCTCTGTGGAGAGCAGTCTAGAAAACTCTCACAAGGCTAGAAATGGACCTACCCTATGACCCTGCAATTCCTCTCCAGGGGATATATCCTAAGGAACTAAACATACCCATCTAAAAAGATTTATGTATACCTGTGTTCATAGCAGCACAATTTCTAATAGCCAAAACCAGGAAGCAACCCAGGTGTCCAACAACAGATGAGTAGCTGAGCAAGCTGTGGTATATATGGAATACTACTCAGGTACTAAAAATGGTGGTGTGGGGGATTGAACCTGTGACCTCAAGCATGAGAGTCTTTTTGTATAACCATTATGCTATCTACCCCCAAACATTTTAAATAATTTTAAATGATATCTCAAGAACCAAGTTACTTTTAGAAAATTGTGTACCCTTTTTATAAATAAATTTTTTTTAAATGTTGATTTCACCATTTTCAACCCATCTTGGATGGAGCTTGAAGAAATCATGTTAAGTGAAATAAATCAGAAACAGAAGGATGAATATGGGATGCTCTCACTGACAGGCAGAAGTTGAACAAGACCAGAAGGGAAAACACTAAGCAGAACTTGGACTGGAGTTGGTGTACTGCACCACAGTAAAAGACTCTGGGCTGGGGGGTGGGAGAGAAGAGTTCAGGTCCTGGAACATGATGACAGTGGACTTCATCGGGATTATATTGTCATATGAAAAACTGAGAAATATTATGCATGTGTAAACTATTGTATTTGCTGTAGCCTGTATAATATTAATCCCCCCAATAAAGAAAACAATAAATAAATAATAAAATATAATAATAATAAAAACTGAACTTAAAACCTCTATGAACAAGGTTCTGAACTGTTTTTTAACAACTTCCCTGAAGTACTTCTCATATGCATAGTTGTTTTTACAGATTTACTCCAAAACTGCCTTAGCCTCCTGGTATTCCTAGAGCTGAGCTCTCACACTATGGTGTGCTTACAATCACCTGGGAATCCTTTCAAAATTCCAGTTTAGTCAGTTGAGGAAAGAACATCATCCAAGATTCTGCCAGATATTGCAGATATCATCATCAGTCCACAGAGCATAACTTAGAGTCACAACAGGGTTGGAGAATATCCCACTCGGGTTTCTCTTCCCATCCTGTTCTGACATTTATCTCCAGACTACAACTATTCCTAACCTAGATTTACTGCCCCTTAAAACAACTTTCTATTTATTTACTGTCTCAAACTATTGTATCTGTGCCGAGAGTTGATGGTCAAACTTTTTATTTTCATATGCTCTTTATTGAAATAGTACTTTTATGAAAATATTAGGATGTCTGAATTGCTGGCAGAAATTCTAACTGGGTTAAGGAAGTCCACTGGCTGGTCTGTGATGAGAAGGACTGATAAAGATAAAAGATGTGAAAACTTCACCTTTCATGCAGTATAATGTGTGTACTTAAGTCAAGGGGACCAATTAACATTCTCTTGAATATACTCCTTTAAATAAGATAATGAACCCCAAAGAACTATTTGTCATCAAGGATTGAATAAGGAGCAATCTACTGATGAATCTCTGTGTTTAGAGTAGAAGGAAACTGAGCTTTCTGGTCTCTTGTGCAGACATGCTCTGGAAACTTCTTGCTGGCACTTCTGCAGAGGGCTGTGGGAAGCTGGCTGCCAGTACAGTGGATTTCTGGAACCAGGAAGTGCAAAAGTCCCTTCAGCTCACAGGCGGCTTTTGCACTGTAAAAATGGTTGCTTTAGAAAATGGATTTTTTTTCATTCATAATTTTCAAGGTGCAATCGTATTTCCAAAGCACTAATCCTTTTAGAGGAGAACTTTTGTTAGACCCCTACATTGTACTTTTGTGGTGCCTGTTCTAATGGGCTCTCTTAAACCTTTGTTAATTTGTGTCTATTAGCTTGAACTCATCCTTGACTTTGCAATTCAGTTACTTTATCTCTGGTTACTTTAGCTTTATACCCTTCTGTTTGTAGTTCCCACTTAATTCAGATGAGTTAAATAGACACTTTCATGAAAGAGCAGCATTATCTAGTCTCTATAAAAATGAACAGACCTGGGAGCCCAGCGGTAGCACAGCAGGTTAAAACACACGTGGCGTAAAGCACAAGGACCGGTGTAAGGATCCCGGTGCAAGGACCAGCGTAAGGATCCCAGTGCAAGGACCAGTAAGGATCCCAGTTCGAACCCAGCTCCCCACCTTCAGGGGAGTCACTTCACAGGCAGTAAAGCAGGTCTACAGGTGTCTTTCTCTCCCCCTCTCTGTCTTCCCCTCCTCTCTCCATTTCTCTCTGTCCTAACAACGATGACATCAATAACAACAACAATAATAACTACAATAACAATAATATAACAATAATAACTGCAATAACAATAAAAAAAAACAAGGGCAACTAACCAGACTTCCCTGGACAGACAACCCCACCCATGTGTCCTGGACCTCCACTTCCCCAGAGCCCCACCCTACTAGAGAAAGAGAGGCAGGCTGGGAATATGGATCGACCTGTCAATGTCCATGTCCATCAGAGAAGCAATTACAGAAGCCAGACCTTCCACCTTCTGCATCCACAATGACCTTAGGTCCATACTCCCAGAGGGATAATGAATAGGAAAGCTATCAGGGGAGGGGAGGGGATACAGAGTTCTGGTGGTGGGAATTGTGTGGAGTTGTACCCCTGTTATTCTATGGTTTTGTCAATGTTTCCTTTTTATAAATAAAAAATTAAAAAAAAATAAGGGCAACAAAGTGGAAAATAAATTTTTAATTTTTTTTAAAAAAATGGACAGACCTGGATACAGAAAATTCTCTGGAAACAATGATCTTGTTTGATTTGGGCATGATAAGGGACAGAAAATACATTCCAGCCTGAAGTCTTAGTTCAAATACTGCAACTATATTACCAGGTTACTAATAGTGTTGTCAAGAAACATGCTATTAATGGAAAGATAAATCTATATTTTGAAATTGAAAAACTCTGGTATGTAATAAGTTCTTCTAAATGAACTGGGTACAGTTCCTAGAAAAAGTCAGGGAGGGTTCTAGGAAAATTTGGTAAATAGAGTTCAATTTGGAAGTATTCCTACCTCCCTTGTTTCTTCCCATCTCAGCCCTTATCCCAATTACACACTCACTTAATAACTTTTCTCAGATACAAACTATGTATCACACACTGTCAGACTCTGGAAATAAGAGGGTTTTTTATGTTTATTTATGAAAGAGACAGAAGGAGGGAAGACAGGAGGGAAAGGGAGAGGGAAATGATTAAGAAGAGAAAGAAGGGAGAGAGAGAGAAGGAGAGAAGAGTAGCAGTCTTGTATATTCAGAACCAAGGAGTGAATGCAGGGCCCCACACATGAAAAAGTACGGGGGACCAGGGTTTTGAACCCAGGTATTCATGCATCAGCAACTCCAGTTCTGGGACTATATTCAAAGGAAACAAAGGGCTAAAGAAGATAGCATAATGATTATACGAAAAAAGACTTTCATGTCTGAGGCACC